>NC_048586.1:46417111-46461921 GCF_013265735.2 Oncorhynchus mykiss
GGATATAACATGGACCCTGCATGGTACCAATAGTAGCGAGGATAGAACATGGACCCTGCATGGTACCACTAGTAGAGAGGATAGAACATGGACCCTGCATGGTACCATGATGGAGAGGATATAACATGGACCCTGCATGGTACCATGATGGAGAGGACATAACATGGACCCTGCATGGTACCACTAGTGGAGAGGATATAACATGGACCCTGCATGGTACCATGATGGAGAGGATATAACATGGACCCTGCATGGTACCATGATGGAGAGGATATAACATGGACCGTGCATGGTACCATGATGGAGAGGATATAACATGGACCCTGCATGGTACCAATAGTAGCGAGGATAGAACATGGACCCTGCATGGTACCACTAGTAGAGAGGATAGAACATGGACCCTGCATGGTACCATGATGGAGAGGATATAACTTGGACCCTGCATGGTACCACTAGTAGTGAGGATAGAACATGGACCCTGCATAGTACCACAAGTAGAGAGGATATAACATGGACCCTGCATGGTACCACTAGTAGAGAGGATAGAACATGGACCCTGCATGGTACCACTATTAGAGAGGATATAACATGGACCCTGCATGGTACCATGATGGAGAGGATATAACATGGACCCTGCATGGTACCACTAGTAGAGAGGATATAACATGGACCCTGCATGGTACCACTAGTAGAGAGGATAGAACATGGACCCTGCATGGTACCATGATGGAGAGGATATAACATGGACCCTGCATGGTACCACTAGTGGAGAGGATAGAACATGGACCCTGCATGGTACCACTAGTAGAGAGGATAGAACATGGACCCTGCATGGTACCACTAGTAGAGAGGATAGAACATGGACCCTGCATGGTACCACTAGTGGAGAGGATAAAACATGGACCCTGCATGGTACCATGATGGAGAGGATATAACATGGGCCCTGCATGGTACCACTAGTGGAGAGGATAGAACATGGACCCTGCATGGTACCACTAGTAGAGAGGATAGAACATGGACCCTGCATGGTACCATGATGGAGAGGATATAACTTGGACCCTGCATGGTACCATGATGGAGAGGATATAACATGGACCCTGCATGGTACCACTAGTAGAGAGGATATAACATGGGCCCTGCATGGTAACATGATGGAGAGGATATAACATGGGCCCTGCATGGTACCATGATGGAGAGGATAGAACATGGACCCTGCATGGTACCATGATGGAGAGGATATAACATGGACCCTGCATGGTACCACTAGTAGAGAGGATAGAACATGGACCCTGCATGGTACCACTAGTGGAGAGGATATAACATGGACCCTGCATGGTACCATGATGGAGAGGACATAACATGGACCCTGCATGGTACCACTAGTGGAGAGGATAGAACATGGACCCTGCATGGTACCACTAGTGGAGAGGATAGAACATGGACCCTGCATGGTACCACTAGTAGAGAGGATAGAACATGGACCCTGCATGGTACCATGATGGAGAGGATATAACTTGGACCCTGCATGGTACCATGATGGAGAGGACATAACATGGACCCTGCATGGTACCACTAGTGGAGAGGATAGAACATGGACCCTGCATGGTACCATGATGGAGAGGATATAACATGGACCCTGCATGGTACCATGATGGAGAGGACATAACATGGACCCTGCATGGTACCACTAGTAGAGAGGATATAACATGGACCCTGCATGGTACCATGATGGAGAGGATATAACATGGACCCTGCATGGTACCATGATGGAGAGGACATAACATGGACCCTGCATGGTACCACTAGTGGAGAGGATATAACATGGACCCTGCATGGTACCATGATGGAGAGGATATAACATGGACCCTGCATGGTACCATGATGGAGAGGATATAACATGGACCGTGCATGGTACCATGATGGAGAGGATATAACATGGACCCTGCATGGTACCAATAGTAGCGAGGATAGAACATGGACCCTGCATGGTACCACTAGTAGAGAGGATAGAACATGGACCCTGCATGGTACCATGATGGAGAGGATATAACATGGACCCTGCATGGTACCATGATGGAGAGGACATAACATGGACCCTGCATGGTACCACTAGTGGAGAGGATATAACATGGACCCTGCATGGTACCATGATGGAGAGGATATAACATGGACCCTGCATGGTACCATGATGGAGAGGATATAACATGGACCGTGCATGGTACCATGATGGAGAGGATATAACATGGACCCTGCATGGTACCAATAGTAGCGAGGATAGAACATGGACCCTGCATGGTACCACTAGTAGAGAGGATAGAACATGGACCCTGCATGGTACCATGATGGAGAGGATATAACTTGGACCCTGCATGGTACCACTAGTAGTGAGGATAGAACATGGACCCTGCATAGTACCACAAGTAGAGAGGATATAACATGGACCCTGCATGGTACCACTAGTAGAGAGGATAGAACATGGACCCTGCATGGTACCACTATTAGAGAGGATATAACATGGACCCTGCATGGTACCATGATGGAGAGGATATAACATGGACCCTGCATGGTACCACTAGTAGAGAGGATATAACATGGACCCTGCATGGTACCACTAGTAGAGAGGATAGAACATGGACCCTGCATGGTACCATGATGGAGAGGATATAACATGGACCCTGCATGGTACCACTAGTGGAGAGGATAGAACATGGACCCTGCATGGTACCACTAGTAGAGAGGATAGAACATGGACCCTGCATGGTACCATGATGGAGAGGATATAACTTGGACCCTGCATGGTACCATTATGGAGAGGATATAACATGGACCCTGCATGGTACCACTAGTGGAGAGGATAGAACATGGACCCTGCATGGTACCACTAGTAGAGAGGATAGAACATGGACCCTGCATGGTACCATGATGGAGAGGATATAACTTGGACCCTGCATGGTACCATTATGGAGGGGATATTACATGGACCCTGCATGGTACCACTAGTGGAGAGGATAGAACATGGACCCTGCATGGTACCACTAGTAGAGAGGATATAACTTGGACCCTGCATGGTACCATGATGGAGAGTATATAAGATGGACCCTGCATGGTACCATGATGGAGAGGATATAACATGGACCCTGCATGGTACCACTAGTAGCGAGGATAGAACATGGACCCTGCATGGTACCACTAGTAGAGAGGATAGAACATGGACCCTGCATGGTACCATGATGGAGAGCATATAACTTGGACCCTGCATGGTACCACTAGTAGAGAGGATAGAACATGGACCCTGCATGGTACCATGATGGAGAGGATATAACTTGGACCCTGCATGGTACCATTATGGAGAGGATATAACATGGACCCTGCATGGTACCACTAGTGGAGAGTATAGAACATGGACCCTGCATGGTACCACTAGTAGAGAGGATAGAACATGGACCCTGCATGGTACCATGATGGAGAGGATATAACTTGGACCCTGCATGGTACCATTATGGAGGGGATATTACATGGACCCTGCATGGTACCACTAGTGGAGAGGATAGAACATGGACCCTGCATGATACCACTAGTAGAGAGGATATAACTTGGACCCTGCATGGTACCATGATGGAGAGTATATAAGATGGACCCTGCATGGTACCATGATGGAGAGGATATAACATGGACCCTGCATGGTACCACTAGTAGCGAGGATAGAACATGGACCCTGCATGGTACCACTAGTAGAGAGGATAGAACATGGACCCTGCATGGTACCATGATGGAGAGCATATAACTTGGACCCTGCATGGTACCACTGGTAGAGAGGATAGAACATGGACCCTGCATGGTACCACTAGTAGAGAGGATATAACATGGACCCTGCATGGTACCACTAGTAGAGAGGATAGAACATGGACCCTGCATGGTACCATGATGGAGAGGATATAACATGGACCCTGCATGGTACCATGATGGAGAGGATATAACTTGGACCCTGCATGGTACCATGATGGAGAGGACATAACATGGACCCTGCATGGTACCACTAGTAGAGAGGACATAACATGGACCCTGCATGGTACCACTAGTAGAGAGGATATAACATGGACCCTGCATGGTACCACTAGTAGAGAGGATATAACATGGACCCTGCATGGTACCACTAGTAGAGAGGATAGAACATGGACCCTGCATGGTACCATGATGGAGAGGATATAACTTGGACCCTGCATGGTACCATGATGGAGAGGACTTAACATGGACCCTGCATGGTACCACTAGTAGAGAGGATAGAACATGGACCCTGCATGGTACCATGATGGAGAGGATATAACTTGGACCCTGCATGGTACCATGATGGAGAGGACATAACATGGACCCTGCATGGTACCACTAGTAGAGAGGACATAACATGGACCCTGCATGGTACCACTAGTAGAGAGGATATAACATGGACCCTGCATGGTACCATGATGGAGAGGACATAACATGGACCCTGCATGGTACCACTAGTAGAGAGGACATAACATGGACCCTGCATGGTACCACTAGTAGAGAGGATAGAACATGGACCCTGCATGGTACCATGATGGAGAGGATATAACATGGACCCTGCATGGTACCATGATGGAGAGGATAGAACATGGACCCTGCATGGTACCATGATGGAGAGGATAGAACATGGACCCTGCATGGTACCACTAGTAGAGAGGATATAACATGGACCCTGCATGGTACCATGATGGAGAGGATAGAACATGGACCCTGCATGGTACCACTAGTAGAGAGGATAGAACATGGACCCTGCATGGTACCATGATGGAGAGGATATAACTTGGACCCTGCATGGTACCATGATGGAGAGGACATAACATGGACCCTGCATGGTACCACTAGTAGAGAGGATATAACATGGACCCTGCATGGTACCACTAGTAGAGAGGATATAACATGGACCCTGCATGGTACCATGATGGAGAGGATATAACATGGACCCTGCATGGTACCATGATGGAGAGGATAGAACATGGACCCTGCATGGTACCATGATGGAGAGGATAGAACATGGACCCTGCATGGTACCACTAGTAGAGAGGATATAACATGGACCCTGCATGGTACCACTAGTAGAGAGGATAGAACATGGACCCTGCATGGTACCATGATGGAGAGGATATAACATGGACCCTGCATGGTACCACTAGTAGAGAGGATAGAACATGGACCCTGCATGGTACCACTAGTAGAGAGGATATAACATGGACCCTGCATGGTACCATGATGGAGAGGACATAACATGGACCCTGCATGGTACCACTGGTAGAGAGGATAGAACATGGACCCTGCATGGTACCACTAGTAGAGAGGATATAACATGGACCCTGCATGGTACCATGATGGAGAGGATATAACATGGACCCTGCATGGTACCACTAGTAGAGAGGATAGAACATGGACCCTGCATGGTACCACTAGTAGAGAGGATATAACATGGACCCTGCATGGTACCACTAGTAGAGAGGATATAACATGGACCCTGCATGGTACCACTAGTAGAGAGGATAGAACATGGACCCTGCATGGTACCATGATGGAGAGGATATAACATGGACACTGCATGGTACCACTAGTAGAGAGGATAGAACATGGACCCTGCATGGTACCATGATGGAGAGGATATAACATGGACCCTGCATGGTACCACTAGTAGAGAGGATAGAACATGGACCCTGCATGGTACCACTAGTAGAGAGGATATAACATGGACCCTGCATGGTACCACTAGTAGAGAGGATAGAACATGGACCCTGCATGGTACCATGATGGAGAGGATATAACATGGACCCTGCATGGTACCACTAGTAGAGAGGATATAACATGGACCCTGCATGGTACCACTAGTAGAGAGGATATAACATGGACCCTGCATGGTACCACTAGTAGAGAGGACATAACATGGACCCTGAATGGTACCACTAGTAGAGAGGATATAACATGGACCCTGCATGGTACCACTAGTAGAGAGGATATAACATGGACCCTGCATGGTACCACTAGTAGAGAGGATATAAGATGGACCCTGCATGGTACCACTAGTAGAGAGGATAGAACATGGACCCTGCATGGTACCACTAGTAGAGAGGATAGAACATGGACCCTGCATCGTACCACTAGTAGAGAGGATATAACATGGACCCTGCATGGTACCACTAGTAGAGAGGATATAACATGGACCCTGCATGGTACCACTAGTAGAGAGGATAGAACATGGACCCTGCATGGTACCACTAGTAGAGAGGACATAACATGGACCCTGAATGGTACCACTAGTAGAGAGGATAGAACATGGACCCTGCATGGTACCACTAGTAGAGAGGATAGAACATGGACCCTGCATCGTACCACTAGTAGAGAGGATATAACATGGACCCTGCATGGTACCACTAGTAGAGAGGATAGAACATGGACCCTGCATGGTACCACTAGTAGAGAGGATATAACATGGACCCTGCATGGTACCACTAGTAGAGAGGATAGAACATGGACCCTGCATGGTACCACTAGTAGAGAGGATAGAACATGGACCCTGCATGGTACCACTAGTAGAGAGGATATAACATGGACCCTGCATGGTACCACTAGTAGAGAGGATAGAACATGGACCCTGCATGGTACCACTAGTAGAGAGGATAGAACATGGACCCTGCATGGTACCACTAGTAGAGAGGATATAACATGGACCCTGCATGGTACCACTAGTAGAGAGGATATAACATGGACCCTGCATGGTACCACTAGTAGAGAGGATACAACATGGACCCTGCATGGTACCATGATGGAGAGGACATAACATGGACCCTGCATGGTGCCATGATGGAGAGGATATAACATGGACCCTGCATGGTACCATGATGGAGAGGACATAACATGGACCCTGCATGGTGCCATGATGGAGAGGATATAACATGGACCCTGCATGGTACCACTAGTAGAGAGGATATAACATGGACCCTGCATGGTACCACTAGTAGAGAGGATAGAACATGGACCCTGCATGGTACCATGATGGAGAGGATATAACATGGACACTGCATGGTACCACTAGTAGAGAGGATAGAACATGGACCCTGCATGGTACCATGATGGAGAGGATATAACATGGACCCTGCATGGTACCACTAGTAGAGAGGATAGAACATGGACCCTGCATGGTACCACTAGTAGAGAGGATATAACATGGACCCTGCATGGTACCACTAGTAGAGAGGATATAACATGGACCCTGCATGGTACCACTAGTAGAGAGGATAGAACATGGACCCTGCATGGTACCACTAGTAGAGAGGATATAACATGGACCCTGCATGGTACCACTAGTAGAGAGGATATAACATGGACCCTGCATGGTACCACTAGTAGAGAGGATATAACATGGACCCTGCATGGTACCACTAGTGGAGAGGATAAAACATGGACCCTGCATGGTACCATGATGGAGAGGATATAACATGGACCCTGCATGGTACCACTAGTAGAGAGGATATAACATGGACCCTGCATGGTACCACTAGTGGAGAGGATAAAACATGGACCCTGCATGGTACCATGATGGAGAGGATAGAACATGGACCCTGCATGGTACCACTAGTAGAGAGGATAGAACATGGACCCTGCATGGTACCACTAGTAGAGAGGATATAACATGGACCCTGCATGGTACCACTAGTAGAGAGGATATAACATGGACCCTGCATGGTACCACTAGTAGAGAGGATATAACATGGACCCTGCATGGTACCACTAGTAGAGAGGATATAACATGGACCCTGCATGGTACCATGATGGAGAGGATATAACATGGACCCTGCATGGTACCATGATGGAGAGGATAGAACATGGACCCTGCATGGTACCACTAGTAGAGAGGATATAACATGGACCCTGCATGGTACCACTAGTAGAGAGGATAGAACATGGACCCTGCATGGTACCATGATGGAGAGGATAAAACATGGACCCTGAATGGTACCACTAGTAGAGAGGATAGAACATGGACCCTGCATGGTACCACTAGTAGAGAGGATATAACATGGACCCTGCATGGTACCACTAGTAGAGAGGATATAACATGGACCCTGCATGGTACCACTAGTAGAGAGGATATAACATGGACCCTGCATGGTACCACTAGTAGAGAGGATAGAACATGGACCCTGCATGGTACCATGATGGAGAGGATATAACTTGGACCCTGCATGGTACCATGATGGAGAGGATATAACATGGACCCTGCATGGTACCACTAGTAGAGAGGATATAACATGGGCCCTGCATGGTAACATGATGGAGAGGATATAACATGGGCCCTGCATGGTACCATGATGGAGAGGATAGAACATGGACCCTGCATGGTACCATGATGGAGAGGATATAACATGGACCCTGCATGGTACCACTAGTAGAGAGGATAGAACATGGACCCTGCATGGTACCACTAGTGGAGTGGATATAACATGGACCCTGCATGGTACCATGATGGAGAGGACATAACATGGACCCTGCATGGTACCACTAGTGGAGAGGATAGAACATGGACCCTGCATGGTACCACTAGTGGAGAGGATAGAACATGGACCCTGCATGGTACCACTAGTAGAGAGGATAGAACATGGACCCTGCATGGTACCATGATGGAGAGGATATAACTTGGACCCTGCATGGTACCATGATGGAGAGGACATAACATGGACCCTGCATGGTACCACTAGTGGAGAGGATAGAACATGGACCCTGCATGGTACCATGATGGAGAGGATATAACATGGACCCTGCATGGTACCATGATGGAGAGGACATAACATGGACCCTGCATGGTACCACTAGTAGAGAGGATATAACATGGACCCTGCATGGTACCATGATGGAGAGGATATAACATGGACCCTGCATGGTACCATGATGGAGAGGACATAACATGGACCCTGCATGGTACCACTAGTGGAGAGGATATAACATGGACCCTGCATGGTACCATGATGGAGAGGATATAACATGGACCCTGCATGGTACCATGATGGAGAGGATATAACATGGACCGTGCATGGTACCATGATGGAGAGGATATAACATGGACCCTGCATGGTACCAATAGTAGCGAGGATAGAACATGGACCCTGCATGGTACCACTAGTAGAGAGGATAGAACATGGACCCTGCATGGTACCATGATGGAGAGGATATAACATGGACCCTGCATGGTACCATGATGGAGAGGACATAACATGGACCCTGCATGGTACCACTAGTGGAGAGGATATAACATGGACCCTGCATGGTACCATGATGGAGAGGATATAACATGGACCCTGCATGGTACCATGATGGAGAGGATATAACATGGACCGTGCATGGTACCATGATGGAGAGGATATAACATGGACCCTGCATGGTACCAATAGTAGCGAGGATAGAACATGGACCCTGCATGGTACCACTAGTAGAGAGGATAGAACATGGACCCTGCATGGTACCATGATGGAGAGGATATAACTTGGACCCTGCATGGTACCACTAGTAGTGAGGATAGAACATGGACCCTGCATAGTACCACAAGTAGAGAGGATATAACATGGACCCTGCATGGTACCACTAGTAGAGAGGATAGAACATGGACCCTGCATGGTACCACTATTAGAGAGGATATAACATGGACCCTGCATGGTACCATGATGGAGAGGATATAACATGGACCCTGCATGGTACCACTAGTAGAGAGGATATAACATGGACCCTGCATGGTACCACTAGTAGAGAGGATAGAACATGGACCCTGCATGGTACCATGATGGAGAGGATATAACATGGACCCTGCATGGTACCACTAGTGGAGAGGATAGAACATGGACCCTGCATGGTACCACTAGTAGAGAGGATAGAACATGGACCCTGCATGGTACCATGATGGAGAGGATATAACTTGGACCCTGCATGGTACCATTATGGAGAGGATATAACATGGACCCTGCATGGTACCACTAGTGGAGAGGATAGAACATGGACCCTGCATGGTACCACTAGTAGAGAGGATAGAACATGGACCCTGCATGGTACCATGATGGAGAGGATATAACTTGGACCCTGCATGGTACCATTATGGAGGGGATATTACATGGACCCTGCATGGTACCACTAGTGGAGAGGATAGAACATGGACCCTGCATGGTACCACTAGTAGAGAGGATATAACTTGGACCCTGCATGGTACCATGATGGAGAGTATATAAGATGGACCCTGCATGGTACCATGATGGAGAGGATATAACATGGACCCTGCATGGTACCACTAGTAGCGAGGATAGAACATGGACCCTGCATGGTACCACTAGTAGAGAGGATAGAACATGGACCCTGCATGGTACCATGATGGAGAGCATATAACTTGGACCCTGCATGGTACCACTAGTAGAGAGGATAGAACATGGACCCTGCATGGTACCATGATGGAGAGGATATAACTTGGACCCTGCATGGTACCATTATGGAGAGGATATAACATGGACCCTGCATGGTACCACTAGTGGAGAGGATAGAACATGGACCCTGCATGGTACCACTAGTAGAGAGGATAGAACATGGACCCTGCATGGTACCATGATGGAGAGGATATAACTTGGACCCTGCATGGTACCATTATGGAGGGGATATTACATGGACCCTGCATGGTACCACTAGTGGAGAGGATAGAACATGGACCCTGCATGATACCACTAGTAGAGAGGATATAACTTGGACCCTGCATGGTACCATGATGGAGAGTATATAAGATGGACCCTGCATGGTACCATGATGGAGAGGATATAACATGGACCCTGCATGGTACCACTAGTAGCGAGGATAGAACATGGACCCTGCATGGTACCACTAGTAGAGAGGATAGAACATGGACCCTGCATGGTACCATGATGGAGAGCATATAACTTGGACCCTGCATGGTACCACTGGTAGAGAGGATAGAACATGGACCCTGCATGGTACCACTAGTAGAGAGGATATAACATGGACCCTGCATGGTACCACTAGTAGAGAGGATAGAACATGGACCCTGCATGGTACCATGATGGAGAGGATATAACATGGACCCTGCATGGTACCATGATGGAGAGGATATAACTTGGACCCTGCATGGTACCATGATGGAGAGGACATAACATGGACCCTGCATGGTACCACTAGTAGAGAGGACATAACATGGACCCTGCATGGTACCACTAGTAGAGAGGATATAACATGGACCCTGCATGGTACCACTAGTAGAGAGGATATAACATGGACCCTGCATGGTACCACTAGTAGAGAGGATAGAACATGGACCCTGCATGGTACCATGATGGAGAGGATATAACTTGGACCCTGCATGGTACCATGATGGAGAGGACTTAACATGGACCCTGCATGGTACCACTAGTAGAGAGGATAGAACATGGACCCTGCATGGTACCATGATGGAGAGGATATAACTTGGACCCTGCATGGTACCATGATGGAGAGGACATAACATGGACCCTGCATGGTACCACTAGTAGAGAGGACATAACATGGACCCTGCATGGTACCACTAGTAGAGAGGATATAACATGGACCCTGCATGGTACCATGATGGAGAGGACATAACATGGACCCTGCATGGTACCACTAGTAGAGAGGACATAACATGGACCCTGCATGGTACCACTAGTAGAGAGGATAGAACATGGACCCTGCATGGTACCATGATGGAGAGGATATAACATGGACCCTGCATGGTACCATGATGGAGAGGATAGAACATGGACCCTGCATGGTACCATGATGGAGAGGATAGAACATGGACCCTGCATGGTACCACTAGTAGAGAGGATATAACATGGACCCTGCATGGTACCATGATGGAGAGGATAGAACATGGACCCTGCATGGTACCACTAGTAGAGAGGATAGAACATGGACCCTGCATGGTACCATGATGGAGAGGATATAACTTGGACCCTGCATGGTACCATGATGGAGAGGACATAACATGGACCCTGCATGGTACCACTAGTAGAGAGGATATAACATGGACCCTGCATGGTACCACTAGTAGAGAGGATATAACATGGACCCTGCATGGTACCATGATGGAGAGGATATAACATGGACCCTGCATGGTACCATGATGGAGAGGATAGAACATGGACCCTGCATGGTACCATGATGGAGAGGATAGAACATGGACCCTGCATGGTACCACTAGTAGAGAGGATATAACATGGACCCTGCATGGTACCACTAGTAGAGAGGATAGAACATGGACCCTGCATGGTACCATGATGGAGAGGATATAACATGGACCCTGCATGGTACCACTAGTAGAGAGGATAGAACATGGACCCTGTATGGTACCACTAGTAGAGAGGATATAACATGGACCCTGCATGGTACCATGATGGAGAGGACATAACATGGACCCTGCATGGTACCACTGGTAGAGAGGATAGAACATGGACCCTGCATGGTACCACTAGTAGAGAGGATATAACATGGACCCTGCATGGTACCATGATGGAGAGGATATAACATGGACCCTGCATGGTACCACTAGTAGAGAGGATAGAACATGGACCCTGCATGGTACCACTAGTAGAGAGGATATAACATGGACCCTGCATGGTACCACTAGTAGAGAGGATATAACATGGACCCTGCATGGTACCACTAGTAGAGAGGATAGAACATGGACCCTGCATGGTACCATGATGGAGAGGATATAACATGGACACTGCATGGTACCACTAGTAGAGAGGATAGAACATGGACCCTGCATGGTACCACTAGTAGAGAGGATATAACATGGACCCTGCATGGTACCACTAGTAGAGAGGATATAACATGGACCCTGCATGGTACCACTAGTAGAGAGGATAGAACATGGACCCTGCATGGTACCATGATGGAGAGGATATAACATGGACACTGCATGGTACCACTAGTAGAGAGGATAGAACATGGACCCTGCATGGTACCATGATGGAGAGGATATAACATGGACCCTGCATGGTACCACTAGTAGAGAGGATAGAACATGGACCCTGCATGGTACCACTAGTAGAGAGGATATAACATGGACCCTGCATGGTACCACTAGTAGAGAGGATAGAACATGGACCCTGCATGGTACCATGATGGAGAGGATATAACATGTTTGTATTTTTTATTTCACCTTTATTTAACCAGGTAGGCCAGTTGAGAACACCTTTATTTAACCAGGTAGGCCAGTTGAGAACACCTTTATTTAACCAGGTAGGCCAGTTGAGAACACCTTTATTTAACCAGGTAGGCCAGTTGAGAACACCTTTATTTAACCAGGTAGGCCAGTTGAGAACACCTTTATTTAACCAGGTAGGCCAGTTGAGAACACCTTTATTTAACCAGGTAGGCCAGTTGAGAACACCTTTATTTAACCAGGTAGGCCAGTTGAGAACACCTTTATTTAACCAGGTAGGCCAGTTGAGAACACCTTTATTTAACCAGGTAGGCCAGTTGAGAACACCTTTATTTAACCAGGTAGGCCAGTTGAGAACACCTTTATTTAACCAGGTAGGCCAGTTGAGAACACATTCTCATTTACAACTGCTACCTGGCCAAGATAAAGCAAAGCAGTGCGACAAAAACAACAACACAGAGTTACACATGGAATAAACAAACATACAGTCAATAACACAATAGAAAAATCCTATATACAGTGTGTGCAAATGAAGTAAGATTAGGGAGGTAAGGCTATAAATAGGCCATAGTGGCAAAATAATTACAATTCAGCATTAACACTGGAGTGACAGATGTGTAGATGATGATGTGCAAGTTGAGATACTGGGATGGGCAAAACAGCAAAAAAAAATAACAATATGGGGATGAGGGTTGTTGCGTGGGCTATTTACAGATGAGCTGTGTTCAAGGACATGCGTGGTACCACTGCGAGCCATTAGTCATTCACCAACATGTCATGTTTTGTATGGGGGATACACTGTTGGCAGAATGTCTGTTGTCTGTTCCTCATGTAAATGACATTCTATCCTCTTAATTAATACAAAGTTTGTAGATAGAGGGTGTGCAAGTGGGGGGGGACATGTCATGAAGCCCTTTTCAGGCAGGGTAGTAGAGTGGTTGTGTTCATTTTCGCTAACTGTGAGTGACAGACGGTGCACAGAGAGAAAACGAGTGATGGTTTGGGTTGCGAATGCTGACAGATTGACTGAAGGGACTAGCCATCCAGCTGGACTAGAGCCAACCCTCAGAGAAATCACGCTAAGAGAAGATTCGGTTTTCACAGTCAGTCTGCAATGCACGATCGACACTGAACACACTACGGAATGTCCTAGGGAAAAAACAAGGTTGAAATACCAACAGTGTGGATGGTTTGAATCTTAGCGTTTAGCCGCTGTTCCACAATTCAGGAAGTAAAATCACATTTCAATTCCAATTTTCGTTTGAATTGACTGAATTGAAACGGAATTGGTCCCAACTCTGGTTTGTACATCTTAACAATTCAATTCAATTCAATTCAAGGGCTTTATTGGCATGGGAAACATGTGTTAACATTGCCAGAGCAAGTGAGGTAGATCATATATAAAGTGAATATATAAAGTGAAATAAACATTAAAAATTAACAGTAAACATCACACATACAGAAGTTTAAAAACAATAAAGACATTACAAATGTCATATTATATATATATATATATATATATATATATATATATATATATATACAGTGTTTTAACAATGTCTTATCTCAGTCTATAAATGGTTCAAGGACAACAGATTTACTAACAACTGATCAATAACCGCCTCTTCAGTGTTTTGCTCTTCAGAAGCGTGCACCAAGGTGATGATGTTATTAGCGCAACGCAGAACATACGTGCACATGGTTTGGTGTGAACTACTTAGTTAAATAAATACACTCCCGTTATACACTTAGTAGGTAATTCACTGGTTCTCAGGAAATCAGAGAGGGAAGTAAAAATAAACGTCAAAGAAAAGGCTTTTTTTTTTTAAATCATCATCATTATCCTTAGCAACAACATGAACAACAAACGAGAGAGAAAGGCTGGCTGGAGTGGTTGAACAGTACTTCAACAACTGGCTCTGTGTGAACAGAGGCCTAGCAACCCATGGTCAGAACTATTCATGATAAAAGGAGACTGTGCCGTTTAAATCCTGAGAGCTCAGATGTAGCTTTACCAGTAGAACCACTTCTAAACCGGCAGTTGTTTTGAGGTTGTTTGGTTCATTCGTCATTACTCAGGACTAATCTGCGATGCCACTTCTAAACCGACAGTTGTTTTGAGGTTGTTTGGTTCATTTGTCATTACTCAGGACTACATCTGCGATGCCACTTCTAAACCGACAGTTGTTTTGAGGTTGTTTGGTTCATTCGTCATTACTCATACATACATATTGCAGTCATTAAATACTATTTCAACTCAATCATGCTGACAGAAAGTCAAAGACTGGATTTGTTTCCTACAATATCTCCATTTGCCAGTGTACGCATAACAACCCTGTATGAACAAATTATGCCATTTTCCTATGCTACTATGACATCAAGATATCTGGCAGATGGAATTTTGATAATGTAAAAAATATTTCTCTATTGCCCTACGGCTTCATAGCGCTATCTTTGGTTATTAACTTTGAGGATAACCACCAGCCTCTACAGAGAGAGGAGGGAGAGAAAGAGGGAGAGAAAGAGGGAGAGAAAGAGGGAGACAAAGATGGAGGGAAAGATGGCGAGATAGAGGGAGAGAAAGAGGGAAAGAGGGAGAGAAAGATGGAGAGAAAGAGGGAGAGAGGGAGAGAAAGAAAGAGAGAGAGATAGAGAGAGAAAGGAAGACAGAGGAAGAGAGAGAGAGGGTGGGATAGAGAGAGAGAGAGAGGGCGGGATAGAGAGAGAGATAGAGAGAGAGAGATGGAGAGAGAAAGGAAGACAGAGGAAGAGAGAGAGAGGGCGGGATAGAGAGAGAGAGAGAGATGTTGGCAGAGAACCAGGCTTAATGTTATTCAGCCACCCACTCTGCTGCCTTCTCTCCTCTCAGTGTCAGGGTGAGTCAAGATGAGACAGAGGAACAGCAGAAGTGGGATTAGTAGTTTTGAAGAGTATTGATTAGAAAATTAGAGATAGATCCAGGACTTCACAAAGGCTCTTGTATATGACTCTGTATCTTAGGAATCCCACCAGTTCATACAAATAGCTTATTTGTTGTGTCTTTGGTGGACTGGTCCAAAGTAAACCTAATGTGGATTGGTAAAGTGGGCAGAAGTGTTCCTAACTGCTTGAAATTCGGTTTTGAAAATCAGATATCATTTTTGAGCTTGTACAGTTTGGTTTATCCCATTCCACATCAGGAATGTTACTCTGAGATTCTGAGCGTGTGTTCCTTGTATGTAGATCTCAATCAGTGTTTGGGAGTAACAGCATTTACATGTAACTGATTACAAAAAAAAACTGTAAAACTGTAATCTGTTACTTTAACATCATTTTTTAAATATAATTGTAATCAGATTACAAATACTCTTGAAAAACTTGATGATTACTTCCAGGATTACTTTTAAATTCATTAAGATTATTCCCACCCTTCTGCTTTCTCAATGTGACATTCAAATGAGCATTGATCAGGAGACTAATTTAAGTTTGTCCCCACCTGAGCGAGTCTGCCCATAAGTCAAAAAATGCTAAATACGTTTGATGGATCGCGGGACAAAGCAGGAAGGTTTTTCTAGGCTAAAGTCCAAGCTATGTCTTCCAATGTTGCCACTGCTGTCTGCATCCAAAGATTATCCAACTTGAGGTAAGGAGGATAGCCCTGGTGTGATTTATGGGGGAGCCAGCTCCCCTGAAGAGACGTCCAGCTCCCCTGAAGAGACGTCCAGCTCCCCTGAAGAGACGGCCAGCTCCCCTGAAGAGACGTCCAGCTCCCCTGAACGAGACGTCCAGCTCCCCTGAACGAGACGTCCAGCTCCCCTGAAGAGACGTCCAGCTCCCCTGAACGAGACGTCCAGCTCCCCTGAAGAGACGGCCAGCTCCCCTGAAGAGACGTCCAGCTCCCCTGAACGAGACGTCCAGCTCCCCTGAACGAGACGTCCAGCTCCCCTGAAGAGACGGCCAGCTCCCCTGAAGAGACGTCCAGCTCCCCTGAAGAGACGGCCAGCTCCCCTGAAGAGACGTCCAGCTCCCCTGAACGAGACGTCCAGCTCCCCTAAATGCAACAAAAGTTAAACTTTTTTTTGTCAGATCTCTAAATGATGCTAATTGAACCATTCTTCTATGTGTTTAAAAAAATGTAGTGGTAAATATGTTTTACAGTGGTAAATATGAAAATAAAAGCTTTCAAATGAAACAAACCCCCCCCCCCCCAATCTCTCTTTCATGGTGTCATGTCATGATGTCATGGTTTCATGGTGTCATGATGTCGTGATGTCAAGGTTTCATGGTGTCATGGTGTCATGATGGCGTGATGTCATGGTTTCATGGTGTCGTGGTTTTATGATGTCATGGGGTCATGATGTCGTGATGTCATGGTTTCATGGTGTCATGATGTCGTGATGTCATGGTTTCATGGTGTCATGGTGTCATGATGTCGTGATGTCATGGTTTTATGATGTCATGGTGTCATGGTTTCATGGTGTCATGGTTTCTTGGTGTCGTGGTGTCATGGTTTTATGATGTCATGGTGTCTTGGTTTCATGGTGTCATGGTGTCATGGTTTCATGGTGTCATGGTGTTATGATGTCATGATGTCTTGGTGTCATGCATAAGTAGCCTACTTTTCCAAGTGATCTGTTTTGACAATGAGATTCATGGCACATTCAAAGGTCAATTCATCATTACCCTTTAAATGACGTCTGTATTATTGTAGGCCCGTAAAAAAAAAAAAATTGCCTTGCTATTGCACTCAATAGAGACCCTTCGAAAGTCCTGATGTAATTCGCACTCTGAAGACAGCAGTGGTGTAGCCTACGGGCGATACAGATATCACTTATTATTGATATCTACAGTACATAGTGCATTGATGTGAATCACACTGCTGCTCTCTCATTTAGCTTTTTTTTTTTTTTTTGCGAATGATGGATTGTGGTTGTTGTGGACGGCTGTTCACTAATGCATATGTGTATCTTAACCCAATGATGGTCGAATTTTAAGAAGTTTAAACTGCCTATCAATCAATGTTTTGGCGACCAGTGCACCAGTGAAAAATGAACTCTTGTAACAGCTGCATGGTGTGCATCTAGGGCCTGTTTAATGCAGGGGCTAACAGCGGATGAAGCCCCGGGGCCCAAGCCTGAAGGGGCCCTTGAGGCAGAGAGAATTGTATTTATTTATTTTATATTTTTTTTATAGATAGCCTGCTACCGCTTTTCTAACCATGAAATGGGGGAGGGGAGAATAAGAGCTAGGGGCCACACATGGGTAACTGGGGGGGTCCTGCCATGGTTGGGTAGCTGATTCAGGGCTGGCACTAGCCAGTTAAGTGAGATTTTGGATGGGGGGTACCCCCACCTAACGGGCAAAGCACTTTAGTCCGCCCCACCCCCCCTTCCTGCAATTCCACACATTTTGCCACGGGGCGTAGAGAAAATGTTGCAGTTTTAAAGCAAATTACCTGCAATTCCACACATTTTGCCATGTTAATGACATCTGAGTGCCCTGTGTGCCCGGACGGTATTCAGCCATCATTACTACAAATGTAGATAGCTGGCTAGGCTAACTTACCGATCTAACCATTGTTAGCTAACATGAGTGACTGTCAGTGACATAACAAGATCAAAACTGCACAACCACATTTATAAATAGTATGTAAATATAAATAGTATCTTGGTGTGTTCTACTATTCTAACTGTCAACAGTAAGTTGAGACCCACGACTGAGTTCAAAAACAAAATTCTGCTCAGAAAAAAACTCCTTGGCTAATCTATAATACTTCTATATTTTTCCAAGACATATTCTTGAAGATCAAAGTGTATTAAATGAATTGGAATGACTGGAAATCTGACAGACGGACTGGTTTGTCATGTAGAGTTATTATATGAGGTAGAAAACAATGGGTTATAAAAAGCCTACATAACCAATCTAGAAAGTTAGCTGCAACATCCATTCATGGCCAGCTATGTAACCTCTAACATTTATCCTGCAATAGATGTCGTTCAATTGGTAATATTCATTTTTGAATATGCCTCGTAAAGGGAAAGTAATCTAAAAGTAACTAAAAGTAATCAGATTAGTTTGGGTCATCCAGAAGTTATGATACCGATTTACAATTTTTGACAGGAAACTAGTAACTGTAACGGACTACATTAAGGAAAGGATGTTCCCAAACTTTTTTGACCTACGACCCCATTTTGATAATCTGAAAATTCTCTCACAACCCCAACCATGTGAAAAATGTATTTTAATTAACAGACAATGTTTACTTTTTAAATTGGGGCTATTAAAGTCCATTGCGAAACATTCTAACAGTATTTCTGATTGTATTCTCAAATCCCCATCACATTCTTTTAATGTGGGGCTATGACAGTCAAATTGCAAATTAGTCTGACATAATGTATCTTATCTCTCCACCACTAATGAGATGGGTGTGATCGATGCATGTCGCTCCAGAGCTTCTCAAATTCAAGGGGCGTGGTTGACATTGCGATCCTCTCACATCCAACCTGGATCTATATATATATATTTTTTAGTGCAGACGAGTGCACTGAATCAGCGTACCATGAGTTTTAATGCTCGGAGGGAGACGGCACAGTCAGGAACCAAAACGAACTCATAATCACAACGTTTCTCAGAAGAGTGTTGATCTAGAAACAGATCCTACATACGATGAATTCTGGAAAGTGTGCAGACCCCTTTCCCTATTTATCCACTGTTGTTACGTTACAACCTAATTCTAAAATGTATTAAATAAAATGTTTTCCTCATCAATCTACACACAATAACCCATAATGACATCACAATACCCCATAATGACATCACAATACCCAATAATGACATCACAATAACCCATAATGACAAAGTGAAAACAGGTTTTTAAAAGTGTTTGAAAAATTGATAAAAAAATGTAAAACAGAAATACCTTATTTACATAAGTATACACAAGCATCGCCGTGCTAGAGGCATCACTACAGACCCGGGTGTGATCCCGGGCCGTATCACAACCGGCCACGATCGGGAGTCCCATAGGGCAGCACACAATTGGCCCAGCCTCGTCAGGGTTAGGGGAGGGTTAGGGGGGGGGAGGGGGCTTTACTTGGCTCCTCATGCTCTAGCGACTCCTTGTGGTGGGCCGGGTGCCTGCAGGCTGACCACGGTCAGCAGGTGAACAGTGGTGCGGGGGGGAAAGAAGACTCAAGAAGACTCGAGGCTGTAATCACTGCCAAAGCTGCTTTAACAAAGTACTGAGTAAAAAAGTGTCTGAAAACTGAAAATTGTGATTATTCATTTATTTGTATTTTTTTTTATTATAAATTAACAAACTTTTCTCAAAACCTGTTTTTGCTTTGTCATTATGGGGTATGCTTTGCAGAATGATAAGGCACATAAAAATTTAAAAAAAATCAATTTTATAATAAGGCTGTAACCAAACAAAATGTGGAAAAAAGTCAAAGGGTCTGAATACTTTCTGAATGCTCTGTCTAATCTGATCAATTATTATCTCAAAGGGAAAACTTATCTTAGATCGGCGAGACGCTGAGACACTTTGTGAAGACGGCTGAGGCCTGGTCTGGCCTGATCAATCCACTGGAACCAAAACTCAATCTACAGGAACCAAAACTCAATCTACAGGAACCAAAACGACTGAACGTGTTGTTTACAGCATTTGGTCACATGACAGCTCGATCAGCTGTTCGATGTCACTTACGGTAAGTCAACTGAGCCAGGATCAAACGGACTGATTGGTGATTCGGTCGTTCATCTGTAGAATGTTCTGACTATTTCCCCTGCCTGCTTGCTTGCTTTCAGTTCATTCAATTTCCCAAGTGCGTCTGTTAACATAGGCAAGAAGTCACATTTTCTTTTCATTACACAGGAAGTCAACAGAGTCTGTTTTTAATATCCATTTGTGATATGACAACAGTTCTTCTCTCAATTCTAAAAAATATTTTCAACACTCCGCCTGTATTGTCATGCTTTTGATCCCGTACTGTACTGTCAACATAGTTTTGCGAACAGGTGTGTGTGTGTGCGATGTAGAATACAATCAAAGTTACCTGGTGCATATCTACCCGTTCTGCACTCAGCTCTTTTCAGTTTCAGTTGCTCTCGGTGTATCCATTCTAGCACAGTGGGTGTATAATACAATGAGTTCATATGGCAGAGGGAGACGCATTCATAACTAGAGTGTAGAAGGCCTGTCCGCCGTGCTGTGACAGATGGAGCCCCATCTGTACGAAAGCCTACCATTCCATCCCATGAAATCTGTTTTTCATCAATATAGCCAAGCAGCACACAGAACATCCCATCCCCTGTGCCGTTTCATGCTCAGGAATCGTGAGACAGATCAATATGTCCTCATGAATACGCTCCCCCAACATGTATAGCGAACACAAGTCAATGCATCTCGGCCCTCACAGCTAACGTCCATTTGGAGAGCATGAGGTGGGAAGTTTTGAGATGTTCTGTCAGAGTTTCCTCTTGATTTTCTAGCTATAGCATCAATTATTTGTTCAACATTGATATCTGACAAAGGTATTGAGGTATTGAGTTTCTGTTGCCTCTGCCTCCCCACACATTGTTTTCACCATATCAATTGCGGCCGATAACATCAGTCTCTGCAGTAGTGTGTGGTTTCACGGCGTAGCGGGCTAAAGCCATTCACCGTGGGGAATGATTCAAGGGCAGCGATCAAGTGTGGCCTGTTCACACGATCTAACAGCAGTGTTTGGTTGAATTTTAACTTTCAGATTTGAACAAGTTTTAATTAAACTTTTTTTTTTAAGGATAACCACATTTATATGATTCTGAGAAACAAATACGACCCTTAGTTTGGGAACCGCTGATTCAGAAAAGGGACCCCGAGTGTGATGGTATAAACTTGTCAATGTGTGAAGAAGGCATGTGACATATAGTCGGCCGGCCTTCAGTAAGACTTCACTCAGAGTCTAAATACTAAATCCTTCTAACTGTTTCAAGCGTCCCACACGTTCCCAAATCTGTTTAACTCTCTGGAGGCTAACCTCTGGTCCTTTTTAAAACTTAATAATGTGTCCGTGTGAGTGCCGTCCTCCGTATTAATTAGCCGATGGACTGGAAACTACCGTTGCATTTTTTTTTCATGCCAAAATGGATTCGATCAGTGGAAGTGGCACCAGCCTCACTACTCAGGGAGACAAACCACAGAAAGCTATTTTTCTGATTGACATTAAGCATTCAATGAATTATTTAGTACGTTTGAAATTATGTTGAAATGATTTAGATACCTGCTAACCATGATTGGACTATCCGGTGCATTCAGAAAGTATTCAGACCCTTTCCCCTTTTTCTACAGTTTGTTACGTTACAGCCTTATTATAAAATGGAATAATACAAACGAATAATTGTTGTCATCAATCTACACACAATGCCCCATGATGACAAAGCAAAAACTGTTTTTTGTAGCAAATTTATTAGAAATAAAAAAACATATCTTATTTAGGTAAGTATTCAGACCCTTTGCTATGAGACTCTAAGTTGAGGTCAGGTGCATCCTGTTTCCATTGATCGTGCTTGAGAATGTTTCTACAACTTGTTTAGAGTCCACCTGTGGTAAATTCAATTGATTGGACATGATTTGGAAAGACACCTGTCTATATAAGGTCCCACAGTTGACAGTGCATGTCAGAGCAAAATCCAAGTCGTGAGGTCGAAGGAATTGTCCATAGAGCTCCGAGACAGAATTGTGTCGAGGTACAGATCTGGGGAAGGATCCCACAAAATGTCTGCTGCATTGAAGGTCCCCAAGAACACAGTGGCCTCCACTGGAACCACCAAGACTCTTCCAAGAGCTGGCAGACCAGCCAAACTGAACAATCGGGGGAGAAGGGCCTTGGTCAGGGAGGTGACCAAGAACCTGACACTCACTCTGACAGAGCTCCAGAGTTCCTCTGTGGAGATGGGAGAACCTTCCAGAAGGACAACAGTGGCCTCCATCATTCTTTTTTAAAATATATTTTTATTGAACCTAAGCAAGTTAAAAAGGGCCTCCCAGGTGGCGCAGTGGTCTAGGGCACCGCACTGCAGCACTAGCTGTGCCACCAGAGACCCTGGGTTCGCACCCAGACCCTGTCGCAGCCGGCCGCAACTGGGAGGTCTGTGGGGCGACGGACAATTGGCCTAGCGTCGTCCGGGTTAGAGAGGGCTTGGCCGGTAGGGATAACCTTGTCTCATCGCGCACCAGCGACTCCTGTGGCGGGCCAGCCGCAGTGCACAAAAAAACTCATAAAAAAGGCAAAGAGCTCATGTGGAGACTGTTGCTGGGATAAAACATATTAAAAATATCACAACATTGTTTTGCAACTACGCAGCAACGCTCTCCATCCAACCTGACAGAGCTTCAGAGGATCTGCAGAGAAGAATGGGAGAAACTCCCCATCCAACCTGACAGAGCTTCAGAGGATCTGCAGAGAAGAATGGGAGAAACTCCCCAAATACAGGTGTGCCAAGCTTGTAGCGTAATACCCAAGAAGACTGGAGGCTGTAATATTTACCAAAGGTGCTTCAACAAAGTATTGAGTAAAGGCTCTGAATACTTATACTTATATATTATTAATATCATTTTTTTTAAAATTAGCATATACATAAAAATAAAAAATAAAAATGTCATGTACTGTCATGTTGTGTCTTGTCTCTGTCCTTTCCCTTCACCCTGTCTCCCTCTGCTGGTCGTTGTTAGGTTACCTTTTCTCCCCCGCTTTCCCCCAGCTGTTCCTTGTCTCCTCTGACTACCCATTCACCCCGTTTCCCACCTGTTCCCTTTTTCCCTCTGATTAGGTCCCTATATCTCTCTCTGTTTCTGTTCCTGTCCTTGTCGGATTCTTGTTTGTTGTGTTTCATGCCTGAGCCAGACTATCGTCATGTTTGCTGTAACCTTGTCCTGTCCTGTCGGAATCTGCCGGTCTATCTGAGCCTACCTATGTTTGGTTATTAAAGAAGCTCTGTTTAAGTTAGTTCGCTTTTGGGTCCTCATTCACTCACCATAACAGAAGAATCCGACCAAGAATGGACCCAGCGACTTCGGATCCTCTCCACTCAGCCGTCGGGATCCAGGGAGCGATGCTAGGCAGACACGAGCAGGAAGTGTCTGCTGCTCGACATGCCGTTGAGACCCTGGCCACCCAAGTCTCCAACCTCACAGAACAGGTTCACCATCTCCGCCTCGATCCACCGGCCACTTCCAGGGCTTTCGAATCTCCGGAGCCCAGAATCAATAACCCGCCGTGTTACTCTGGGGAGCCCACTGAATGCCGCTCGTTCCTCACCCAGTGTGATATTGTGTTTTCTCTCCAGCCCAACACTTACTCCAGGAGCACTGCTCGTGTCGCCTACGTCATATCTCTCCTTATTGGACGGGCTCGTGAGTGGGGCACGGCAATCTGGGAGGCAAGGGCTGAGTGTACTAACCAGTATCAGGACTTTAAGGAGGAGATGATACGGGTTTTTGATCGATCTGTTTTTGGGGAGGAGGCTTCCAGGGCCCTGTCTTCCCTATGTCAAGGCAATCGATCCATAACAGACTACTCTATTGAGTTTCGCACTCTTGCTGTCTCCAGTGGCTGGAACGAGCCGGCCTTGCTCGCTCGTCTTCTGGAGGGTTTCCGCGCAGAGGTAAAGGATGAGATTCTCTCCCGGGAGGTTCCTTCCAGCGTGGATTCCTTGATTGAACTCGCTATTCGCATTGAGCGACGGGTTGATCTTCGTCACCGAGCTCGTGGAAAGGAGCTCGCGCTCTCCGTCGCCTCCCTCTCCGCATCACTACCATCTTCCTCTGCCGGCTCGGGTGCTGAGCCCATGCAGCTGGGAGGTATCCGCATCTCGACTAAGGAGAGGGAACGGAGAATCACCAACCGCCTCTGTCTCTATTGCGGTTCCGCTGGTCATTTTGTCACTTCATGTCCAGTAAAAGGCCAGAGCTCGTCAGTAAGCGGAGGGCTACTGGTGAGCGCTACTACTCCTGTCTCTCCTTCAAGATCCTGCACTACCTTGTCGGTCCATCTACGCTGGACCGGTTCGTCAGCTTCCTGCAGTGCCTTAATAGACTCTGGGGCGGAGGGCTGTTTTATGGACGAGACCTGGGCTCGGGAACATGACATTCCTCTCAGACAGTTAAAGGAGCCCACGGCCTTGTTCGCCCTGGATGGTAGTCCTCTCCCCAGGATTCAGCGTGAGACGCTACCTTTAACCCTCACTGTTTCTGGTAATCATAGTGAAACCATTTCTTTTTTAATTTTTCGTTCACCTTTTACACCTGTTGTTTTGGGCCATCCCTGGCTAGTTTGTCATAATCCTTCCATTAATTGGTCTAGTAATTCTATCCTCTCCTGGAACGTCTCTTGTCATGTGAAATGTTTAATGTCTGCTATCCCTCCTGTTTCCTCTGTCTCTTCTTCACAGGAGGAGCCTGGTGATTTGACAGGGGTGCCGGAGGAATATCACGATCTGCGCACGGTGTTCAGTCGGTCCAGGGCCACCTCTCTTCCTCCACACCGGTCGTATGATTGTAGTATTGATCTCCTTCCGGGAACCACCCCCCCCCGGGGTAGACTATACTCTCTGTCGGCTCCCGAACGTAAGGCTCTCGAAGATTATTTGTCTGTAGCTCTTGACGCCGGTACCATAGTCCCCTCCTCCTCTCCCGCCGGAGCGGGGTTTTTTTTTGTCAAGAAGAAGGACGGGTCTCTGCGCCCCTGCATAGATTATCGAGGGCTGAATGACATAACAGTGAAGAATCGTTATCCGCTTCCTCTTATGTCTTCAGCCTTCGAGATCCTGCAGGGAGCCAGGTTTTTCACTAAGTTGGACCTTCGTAACGCTTACCATCTCGTGCGCATCAGGGAGGGGGACGAGTGGAAGACGGCGTTTAACACTCCGTTAGGGCACTTTGAATACCGGGTTCTTCCTTTCGGCCTCGCTAACGCTCCAGCTGTCTTTCAGGCATTAGTCAATGATGTCCTGAGAGACATGCTGAACATCTTTGTTTTCGTTTACCTTGACGATATCCTGATTTTTTCACCGTCACTCCAGATTCATGTTCAGCACGTTCGACGTGTCCTCCAGCGCCTTTTAGAGAATTGTCTTTTTGTGAAGGCTGAGAAGTGCACTTTTCATGCCTCCTCCGTCACATTTCTCGGTTCTGTTATTTCCGCTGAAGGCATTAAGATGGATCCCGCTAAGGTCCAAGCTGTCATTGATTGGCCCGTCCCTAAGTAACGCGTCGAGCTGCAGCGCTTTCTCGGCTTCGCGAACTTCTATCGTCGTTTCATCCGTAATTTCGGTCAGGTGGCAGCTCCTCTCACAACCCTTACTTCTGTCAAGACGTGCTTTAAGTGGTCCGTTTCCGCCCAGGGAGCTTTTGATCTCCTCAAGAATCGTTTTACATCCGCTCCTATCCTTGTTACACCTGACGTCTCTAGACAGTTCGTTGTCGAGGTTGACGCGTCAGAGGTGGGCGTGGGAGCCATTCTTTCTCAGCGCTCCCTCTCTGACGACAAGGTCCACCCATGCGCGTATTTTTCTCATCGCCTGTCGCCGTCGGAACGTAACTATGATGTGGGTAACCGCGAACTGCTCGCCATCCGGTTAGCCCTAGGCGAATGGCGACAGTGGTTGGAGGGGGCGACCGTTCCTTTTGTCGTTTGGACTGACCATAGGAACCTTGAGTACATTCGTTCTGCCAAACGACTTAATGCGCGTCAGGCGCGTTGGGCGCTGTTTTTCGCTCGTTTCGAGTTCGTGATTTCTTATCGTCCGGGCTCTAAGAACACCAAGCCTGATGCTTTGTCTCGTCTCTTCAGTTCTTCAGTAGCCTCCACTGACCCCGAGGGGATTCTCCCTGAGGGGCGTGTTGTCGGGTTGACTGTCTGGGGAATTGAGAGGCAGGTAAAACAAGCGCTCACTCACACTCCGTCGCCGCGCGCTTGTCCTAGGAACCTTCTTTTCGTTCCCGTTCCTACTCGTCTGGCCGTTCTTCAGTGGGCTCACTCTGCCAAGTTAGCCGGCCACCCTGGCGTTCGGGGTACGCTTGCTTCCATTCGCCAGCGTTTTTGGTGGCCCACCCGGGAGCATGACACGCGTCGTTTCGTGGCTGCTTGTTCGGTCTGCGCGCAGACTAAGTCCGGTAACTCTCCTCCTGCCGGCCGTCTCAGGCCGCTTCCTATTCCCTCTCGACCGTGGTCTCACATCGCCTTAGATTTTGTCACCGGACTGCCTTCGTCAGCGGGGAAGACTGTTATTCTTACGGTTGTCGATAGGTTCTCTAAGGCGGCTCATTTCATTCCCCTTGCTAAGCTTCCTTCTGCTAAAGAGACGGCACAAATCATCATCGAGAATGTTTTCAGAATTCATGGCCTTCCGTCAGACGTCGTTTCGGACAGAGGTCCGCAATTCACGTCTCAATTTTGGAGGGAGTTTTGCCGTTTGATTGGGGCTTCCGTCAGTCTCTCTTCCGGCTTTCACCCCCAGTCTAACGGTCAAGCAGAACGGGCCAATCAGACTATTGGTCGCATCTTACGCAGTCTTTCTTTTCGTAACCCTGCGTCTTGGTCAGAACAGCTCCCCTGGGCAGAAAACGCCCACAACTCGCTTCCTTCGTCTGCGACCGGGCTATCTCCTTTTCAGAGTAGCCTCGGGTACCAGCCTCCGCTGTTCTCATCTCAGTTCGCCGAGTCCAGCGTCCCCTCCGCTCAGGCTTTTGTCCAACGTTGCGAGCGCACCTGGAAGAGGGTCAGGTCTGCACTTTGCCGTTATAGGACGCAGACTGTGAGGGCTGCTAATAAGCGTAGAACTAAGAGTCCTAGATATTGTCGCGGTCAGAGAGTTTGGCTCTCCACTCAGAACCTTCCCCTTAAGACGGCTTCTCGCAAGTTGACCCCGCGGTTCATTGGTCCGTTCCGTATTTCTCGGGTCATTAATCCTGTCGCAGTTCGACTTCTTCTTCCGCGATACCTTCGTCGCGTCCACCCGGTCTTCCATGTCTCCTGCATCAAGCCCGTCCTTCGCGCCCCCGCTCGTCTTCCCCCCCCCCCCCCCCATCCTTGTCGAGGGCGCACCCATCTACAGGGTCCGTAGAATTTTGGACATGCGTCCTCGGGGCCGTGGTCACCAGTACCTCGTAGATTGGGAGGGGTACGGTCCTGAGGAGAGGAGTTGGGTTCCCTCTCGGGACGTGCTGGACCGTGCGCTGATCGAGGATTTCCTCCGTTGCCGCCAGGTTTCCTCCTCGAGTGCGCCAGGAGGCGCTCGGTGAGTGGGGGGGTACTGTCATGTACTGTCATGTTGTGTCTTGTCTCTGTCCTTTCCCTTCACCCTGTCTCCCTCTGCTGGTCGTTGTTAGGTTACCTTTTCTCCCCCGCTTTCCCCCAGCTGTTCCTTGTCTCCTCTGACTACCCATTCACCCCGTTTCCCACCTGTTCCCTTTTTCCCTCTGATTAGGTCCCTATATCTCTCTCTGTTTCTGTTCCTGTCCTTGTCGGATTCTTGTTTGTTGTGTTTCATGCCTGAGCCAGACTATCGTCATGTTTGCTGTAACCTTGTCCTGTCCTGTCGGAATCTGCCGGTCTATCTGAGCCTACCTATGTTTGGTTATTAAAGAAGCTCTGTTTAAGTTAGTTTGCTTTTGGGTCCTCATTCACTCACCATAACAAAAAATGTATGCTTTGTCGTTATGGGGTATTGTGTGTAGATTGATGAAGAGAAAAAAACGATTTAATCCATTTTAGAATAAGGCTGTAATGTAACAAAATGTGGGACAAAGTCCAGTGATCTGAATATCTTCCCAAATGCCCTGCACCTTTCCTTCCACCATTAGATAGAAATGTAAAAATGGATGTGTTTAGATTACGCAATGACTCTTCTCCAGATCTCACACTTCACTTGAGTACTTGAGGTTTGCTCTCGCGATACGCATTTTCCATCATCTTGTGTGACATGAACATTAATTGGTTTAAGCACGTTGTCAAGTGTGATCCTCTTCACCATCATCAATTCTCTGTGACAAATCAAGCGATAGAAGTTAGTTCTGTCACATCTGGCATTTCTCTCCACTTCAACTTCTAGCAGACCTGGGAACAGAATAACTTGATTGGAAGAGTTTTAGGGGCTCGATTCAATCCGTTATGCAGAAGTTCAACGCTACAGTTAAAATTAAATTTAAAGGCAATGTTCACAGGTTCCAGAGACTACATTTACGGTAAAAGCTGCCTACTGTCGGTTTAATCGAAAATGTACTTTCAATTTCAAGCTTGCTATAGCCCGAACTTTTGCGATACGGATTGAATTGAGCCCTTGAAGTTCAGAAGGGAGTTGTGTTCTGATGGAGTGAAGTGTCCACTAACAGTGTGAAGACCTGCCATCCTTCTGTGCAACGGCTCTCTCATTCTCTCATTCCAGCAGAGCTCTGGGACCCCCGGATCCCTCCACCTCAACCTTCCTCAGCTCCTCTCAGCCCAGACTACGTTCAGGATCCACAGCATCTCGTCGGGGCTTCCTGAAGTCTGAAGTCTGATCTCGTCTCCTCTCAGTGTCTATAATAATAGGCATGTAGACTGGGCGTACCTTGTTGTTTACAGCCCTCCCTTCTTCCGCCAGCTGAAGTGTGGAGACTTACCTCTGATATCCTCTCCGTCAATCTTTGTAATATGCATGTAGAACCATGTTGACACATAATGCCCCAGCTCCGTCACCTCTTCCTCACTAGATCTATCTCTTCCTCACTTGGTCTATCTCTTCCTCACTAGTTCCTCCAATTCCTCACTAGATCTATCTCTTCCTCACTAGGTCTAACTCTTCCTCACTAGTTCCTCCTCTTCCTCACTAGGTCTATCTCTTCCTCACTAGCTCTATCTCTTCCTCACTAGGTCTATCTCTTCCTCACTAGTTCCTCCTCTTCCTCACTAGGTCTATCTCTTCCTCACTAGTTCCTCCTCTTCCTCACTAGTTCTGCCTCTTCCTCACTAGCTCTATCTCTTCCTCACTAGTTCCACCTCTTCCTCACTAGTTCTACCTCATCCCACCTCATCCCACCTCCTCTCACCTCCTTCCACCTCCTCCCACCTCATCCCACCTCCTCCCACCTTATACCACCTCCTCCTACCTCATCCCACCTCCTCGCACCTTATACCACCTCCTCCCACCTTATACCACCTCCTCCTACCTCCTCCCACCTTATACCACCTCCTCCCACCTTATACCACCTCCTCCTACCTCCTCCTACCTCCTCCCACCTTATACCACCCCCTCCTACCTCATCCCACCTCATCCCACCTTATACCACCTCCTCCTACCTCCTCCTACCTCCTCCCACCTTATACCACCCCCTCCTACCTCATCCCACCTCATCCCACCTTATACCACCTCCTCCTACCTCATCCCACCTCATCCCACCTCCTCCCACCTTATACAACCTCCTCCTACCTCCTCCCACCTTATAACACCACCTCCTACCTCATCCCACCTCCTCCCACCTCCTCCTACCTCATCCCACCTCCTCCCACCTTATACCACTTCCTCCCACCTCATCCCACCTCCTCCCACCTTATACCACCTCCTCCTACCTCATCCCACCTCCTCCTACCTCATCCCACCTCCTACCACCTCATCCCACCTCCTCCCACCTTATATCACCTCCTCCTACCTCATTCCACCTCAGCCCATCCTCATTGTCTTGTTCTCAGTGAAGCGTCACCAGGAGCAGTTCATCTTGGCCGCAGCAGGAAGACAGGATTCATTTCAACTCCTGTGGTAAATCACTCAAACCCCAATGCCAGACAGACAGACATACAGACTGGGAGTGATTCTCAAGTTCCAGTGTGCAAATTGTCCACACTCTGCGTTCAAAACAAAATGGCCACTTTGCCAGTATTGAAAAACGGCCCAGTGTCCCAACTGTGATTTATTTGACACTGATGGCGGTGTGTGCAGCGAGGAGAGGGACGGGAGCGAAGGGAGGGGAGCGAGAAAAGGGAGGAAGCGAGGGGGAGGAGAGCGAGGGGGAGGAGAGTTGAGAGAAGGTGGAAGAGAGCGAGAAAAGGGGGAGAGCGAGAGAAGGTGGAGAGGGAGAGTGAGTGGGAGGAGAGAGGGGGAGGAGAGCAAGGGGGAGGAGAGTTGAGAGAAGGTGGATGAGAGCGAGAGAAGGTGGAGAGGGAGAGAAGGGGGAGAGCAAGAGAAGGGGGAGAGGGAGAGAAGGTGGAGAGGGAGAGTGAGTGGGAGGAGAGCTGGCTGATACTGTACATAATGTTACAAGCTCTCTTTTCTGTCCGTCTCACAAAGACATTGATCCATCACTATTATGTCCTATGACATACCTTCCTGTCCCAGCGAAGTGACTGGTGTCAGTGTATAGGAGAGAAGTACACACATTTAACTGTCATTTTATCAACTCCACTTAGTTTCTTGTTTATGCATACATGTTTATAGATCAGGGCTGTTCAATGCAGGTCTCAGAGGGCCGAAACCCTTCAGGTTTTTGTTTCTACTTGGTGTCCCAGGTGTTAACAAGCCCTTTATTAGGAAGTGTTTCAGCCCTCCAGGACGGACACTGAAAAGCCCTAGTAAAGATGGTGTAATGCATTAGAGATGATACCATGTTTGACTATGTTCATTTGAACTCAGTTTGTGTGGTCCACAATGTGGTTAAAAAAACAATTGTACTGTACTGTGTATTATTCTAGCATTGTGGAGTGACATTTATATAAATTTTTTTAAACCTCTAAACGACACACACACACACACACACACACACACACACACACACACACACACACAGATGTTGATAAACCCCCCTCTGCATACTTAAATGCAGTATGTGTAAAGTGAAGTGCTACTCTTCATGAGTAACTGAAGAACTGTCTGAGAGGAGGGGAACTAACTGTCTGAGAGGAGGGGAACTAACTGAAGAAATGTCTGAGAGGAGAGGAACTAACTGAAGAACTGTCTGAGAGGAGAGGAACTAACTGAAGAACTGTCTGAGAGGAGAGGAACTAATTGAAGAACTGTCTGAGAGGAGAGGAGCTAACTGAAGAACTGTCTGTCTGAGAGGAGAGGAACTAACTGAAGAACTGTCTGAGAGGAGAGTAACTAACTGAATAACTGTCTGAGAGGAGAGGAACTAACTGAAGAACTGTCTGAGAGGAGAGGAACTAACTGAAGAAATGTCTGAGAGGAGAGGAACTAACAGTCTGAGAGGAGAGTAACTAACTGAAGAACTGTCTGAGGGGAGAGAAAATAACTGAAGAACTGTCTGAGAGGAGAGAAAATGACTGAAGAACTGTCTGAGAGGAGAGGAACTAACTGAATAACTGTCTGAGAGGAGAGGAACTAACTCAAATCAAATCAATTTATATAGCCCTTCGTACATCAGCTGATATCTCAAAGTGCTGTACAGAAACCCAGCCTAAAACCACAAACAGCAAGCAATGCAGGTGTAGAAGCACGGTGGCTTGGAAAAACTCTCTAGAAAGGCCAAAACCTAGGAAGAAACCTAGAGAGGAACCAGGCTATGTGGGGTGGCCAGTCCTCTTCTGGCTTTGGAGATTATAACAGAAGATTATAACAGAACATGGCCAAGATGTTTAAATGTTCATAAATGACCAGCATGGTCAAATAATGATAATCACAGGCAGAACATCTGAAACTCGAGCAGCAGCACGGCCAGGTGGACTGGGGACAGCAAGAAGTCATCATGCCAGGTAGTCCTGAGGCATGGTCCTATAGGGCTCAGGTCCTCCGAGAGAGAGAAAGAAACAGAGAATTAGAGAGAGCATACTTAAATTCACACAGGACACCGGATAGGACAGGAGAAGTACTCCAGATATAACAAACTGACCCTAGCCCCCCGACACATAAACTACTGCAGCAAAAATACTGGAGGCTGAGACAGGAGGGGTCAGGAGACACTGTGGCCCCATCCAATGATACCTCCGGACAGGGCCAAACAGGAAGGATATAACCCCACCCACTTTGCCAAAACACAGCCCCCCCACCACTAGAGGGATATCTTCAACCACCAACTTACCATCCTGAGACAAGGCCGAGTATAGCCCACAAAGATCTCCGCCACGGCACAACCCAAGGGGGGCGCCAACCCAGACAGGAAGATCACATCAGTGACTCAACCCACTCAAGTGACGCACCCCTCCCAGGGACGGCATGAAAGAGCACCAGTAAGCCAGTGACTCAGCCCCTGTAATAGGGTTAGAGGCAGAGAATCCCAGTGGAAAGAGGGGAACCGGCCAGGCTGAGACAGCAAGGGCGGTTCGTTGCTCCAGAGCCTTTCCATTCACCTTCACACTCCTGGGCCAGACTACACTCAATCATATGACCCACTGAAGAGATGAGTCTTCAGTAAAGACTTAAAGGTTGAGACCGAGTTTGCGTCTCTCACATGGGTAGGCAGACCATTCCATAAAAATGGAGCTCTATAGGAGAAAGCCCTGCCTCCAGCTGTTTGCTTAGACATTCTTGGGACAATTAGGAGGCCTGCGTCTTGTGACTGTAGCGTACGTGTAGGTATGTACGGCAGGACCAAATCAGAGAGATAGGTAGGAGCAAGCCCATGTAATGCTTTGTAGGTTAGCAGTAAAACCTTGAAATCAGCCCTTGCCTTAACAGGAAGCCGGTGTAGGGAGGCTAGCACTGGAGTAATATGATAAAAATGTTGGGTTCTAGTCAGGATTCTAGCAGCCGTATTTAGCACTAACTGAAGTTTATTTAGTTAGTTCCTAACTGTCTGAGAGGAGAGAAACTAACTCAAGAACTGTCTGAGAGGAGAGGAACTAACTGTCTGAGAGGAGAGGAACTAACTGTCTGAGAGGAGAGGAACTAGCTGTCTGAGAGGAGAGGAACTAACTGTCTGAGAGGAGAGGAACCAACTGTCAGAGAGGAGAGGAACTAACTGTCTGAGAGGAGAGGAACTAACTGTCTGAGAGGAGAGGAACTAACTGTCAGAGAGGAGAGGAACTAATTCTCCTTCAGATGAGGTGCATAGCAGAGGAGGCTGGTGAGTGGAGCTATAGGAGGATGTGCTCATTGTAATTGCTTGAATGGAATCCATTAAATGATACCGAATACATCAAACACATTAAAAACAATGTGTTTGACTCTGTTCCATAGATTCCATTCCAGCCAATTACAATGAGCCCGTCCTCCTATAGCTCCTCCCACCAGGCTCTTCTGGCATGTAGGAGGATGCATTCCTACAGGTCTCAAGGATGCTTCCTGGTTATTCAGGAAGTTTAATTTAATTTATTTACACTCATGTTGTATTTTTGAACATTTTTAAATAGTCATGCCTATTCTGCTATTTTCTTCAGAATTGTGTAATGGACTTGTTTTGCCTCATGGATTTGGATGGAGTGTATGTCACAGCTGACAGGAATACAAATTTTATGCATTTCACCAGCGATGACCTTCTGGTTATTTATTTATCTCCCTCACGGGGAGTTGGAGACAGGCTGCAGTCATGTTTGAGCACTCTCACACGTTCTGTCATTGTTAGCCCTTGACAGACCACTGCTGCTCGGGGTAGAGACAGCAAGACAGACCGTACTATAATGTGTGAAAGCTAGAAAGGCGAGGAAGAAAAAATATATAGTATTTTGTTTTGTTTTGTCGTAGTTAGTCGTTTTAGTGGTAGGGCAGGACAGTAGAATTTAAACGCCTAGCACTATTCCTGCAGTCAGTGACCAAAAGCGCCCTCTTTGGCCTCGTGTTTGAAATGTTATTCATATTTTTCATAATTCCATGATTAATAAAGGTTATAAAAATAGATATATAAATAAAATCTTGTTTCCATATGTCAAATAGTTTTGTTTTATTTCAGTCTTATGTGGTGTATATAAAGTGTAATATTGGGATGCAAACTCAAAATGTAATACACTTCAACTCTATATCTGACATGATGGTACAGGTGTCTTATTTTTGTTAAGCTCATACCCATGTGTGTGAGGTGTATACTTTTGTTTCCAAGTAGATTTGTTTAAGACTACCAAGAAACACTGTGACCCTGATTTATCCCACTGCAGTAAAAGGTTAAATCATTGATATCATAAAAAAAAAAACGAACTAACACCCTTGCCTTTCTTGAACAAACACTCACGCTTGACTTTTCCTTCTTAGCACTAACTTTGCTCATAGCTACTTTTATCGTGGTAAAATGTACTGTGATATGTGGTTGTCTCACCTAGCCAATTTAAGATGAATGAATCTCTGGATACGTATGCTAAATTACTAAACAAAAAATATATTTAGCAGTGTGTCTAACCTTTATTTACTAAATGAAAATACTATGTACCACATAAATTAAAACAAGACAATAAAGCTCACTCATCCGAACCTAATGGTCTCGCTTGATTTCATATAATTGAAAAAGTTTGAAAAAGTAATGGAATGGGATGATGTCTTAGTACGGGGTAGAAAGCATGCAGTACTTTACCTGGTATGTACATGGTACAAATCAAATTATTGTGGGATCACCTCCTCTGAAGAGTATGAATCAGGCTGTATGAGAAGGTTTGAACACCAAGCGAACCTGCCTACACATTGTTTGAAGTACAATAGACCAACATAGCTACTGTAGTATTTGTATTTCGTAGGCCGTCATTGTAAATAATAATTTACTGTTATTATTTAAACAATTTTAAAAACATCACAATACAGATTTCACAAAACACTACGTGCCTTCAGGCCCCCTACTCCACCGCTACCACACATCTACAGTACAAAAGTAATGTGTACGTGTGAGTATAGTGCGCTTGTTAAGTGTTTGTATTCATGTGTCTGTGCCCATGTTTGTATTGCTTCAGTCCACGCTGTTGCATAAGGTGTATTCTAATCTGTTTTTTTTAAAATCTGATTCTACTGCTGCATCAGTTAACTGATGTTGAATAGAGTTCCATGTAGTCATGGCTCTATGTAGTACTGTGGAATAGAGTTCCATGTAGCCATGGCTCTATGTAGTACTGTGGAATAGAGTTCCATGTAGTCATGGCTCTATGTAGTACTGTGGAATAGAGTTCCATGTAGTCATGGCTCTATGTAGTACTGTGGAATAGAGTTCCATGTAGCCATGGCTCTATGTAGTACTGTGGAATAGAGTTCCATGTAGTCATGGCTCTATGTAGTACTGTGGAATAGAGTTCCATGTAGTCATGTCTCTATGTAGTACTGTGGAATAGAGTTCCATGTAGTCATGGCTCTATGTAGTACTGTGGAATAGAGTTCCATGTAGTCATGGCTCTATGTAGTACTGTGGAATAGAGTTCCATGTAGCCATGGCTCTATGTAGTACTGTGGAATAGAGTTCCATGTAGTCATGGCTCTATGTAGTACTGTGGAATAGAGTTCCATGTAGTCATGTCTCTATGTAGTACTGTGGAATAGAGTTCCATGTAGTCATGGCTCTATGTAGTACTGTGGAATAGAGTTCCATGTAGTCATGGCTCTATGTAGTACTGTGGAATAGAGTTCCATGTAGTAATGTCTCTATGTAGTACTGTGGAATAGAGTTCCATGTAGCCATGGCTCTATGTAGTACTGTGGAATAGAGTTCCATGTAGTAATGTCTCTATGTAGTACTGTGGAATAGAGTTCCATGTAGCCATGGCTCTATGTAGTACTGTGGAATAGAGTTCCATGTAGTCATGGCTCTATGTAGTACTGTGGAATAGAGTTCCATGTAGTCATGGCTCTATGTAGTACTGTGGAATAGAGTTCCATGTAGTCATGGCTCTATGTAGTACTGTGGAATAGAGTTCCATGTAGTCATGGCTCTATGTGGTACTGTGGAATAGAGTTCCATGTAGTCATGGCTCTATGTGGTACTGTGGAATAGAGTTCCATGTAGTCATGGCTCTATGTAGTACTGTGCACCTCCCATAGTCTGTTCTGGATTTGGGGACTGTGAAGAGACTTCTTGTGTCATGTTTTTTGGGGTATGTATGGGTGTTGGAATTCAACATGTCAATACCTCTCAAAAATACACATAGTGATGAAGTCAATCTCACCTCCACTTTGAGCCAGGATAGATTGACATGCATATTATTAATATTAGCTCTCTGTGTACATCCAAGGGCCAGCCGTGCTGCCATCTGCTGAGCCAAGTCCCTTCTTGTGGCACCTGACCACACGACCTGAACAGTAGTCCAGGTGCGACAAAACTAGGTCCTGTAGGACTTGCCTTGTTGATAGTGTTAAGAAGGTAGAGCAGCGCTTTATTATGGACAGACTTCTCCCCATTTTAGCTACTGTTGTATCAATATGTTTTGACCATGACAATTTTCAATCCAGGGTTACTCCAAGCAGTTTCGTCACCTCAACCTGCTCATTTTCCACATTATTTATTACAAGATTTAGTTGAGGTTTAGGTGAATGATTTGTCCCAAATACAATGCTTTTAATTTTAGAAACATTTAGAACTAACTTATTTCTTGCCACCCACTCTTGGTTAATTGTTGTAGTCAGTTCAGTCGCTGTGGTAGCTGACAATGTGTATATTATTGAGAGATTTGCATACATAGAAACACTGGCTTTACTCAAAGCCAGTGGCATGTCGTTAGTAAAGATTGAAAACAAGGGGCCTAGACAACTGCCCTGGGGAATTTCTGATTATACCTGGATTATGTTGGAGAGGCTTCCATTAAAGAACACCCTCTGTGTTCTTTAACAGGTAACTATTTATCTCAGCCAATCATCAGTCATTTGAGTAAGTGCTGTGCTTGTTGAATGTCCTTCCCTATAAGCATGCTGAAAGTTTGTTGTCAATTTCTTTACTCTAAAATAGCATTGTATCTGGTCAAACACATTTTTTTTCCCAAAATTTTCCCAAGGTTTGGTAACAGGGTGATTGGTCGTCAATTTGAGCCAGTAAAGGGGGCTTTACTATTCTTAGGTAGCGGAATGACTTTTGCTTCCCTCCAGGCCTGGGGACTCACACTTTCTAGTAGGCTTAAATTGAAAATATGGCAATTATTGTCCTCAATTATCCTCAGGAATTTGCCTTCCAAGTTGTCAGACCCAGGTGGCTTGTCATTGTTGACAGACAACAATAACAAGCATTCAAAAATAACAAGAGTCAAAATTACAATGCTTGTCTTTCATGATTTGGTCAGATATGCTTGGGTGTGCTGTGTCAGCATTTGTTGCTGGCATGTCATGCCTAAGTTTGCTATTCTTGTCAATCAAAAAATGATTAAAGTAGTTGGCAATATCAGTTGGTTTTGTGATGAATTCAATGAATGATGGAGCTGGGTTTGCTTTTTTTCCCCAAAATGTCATTTAAGGCGCTCCTAAGCTTTATACTATCATTCTTTATGTCATTTATTTTTGTTTCATAGTGTAGTTTCTTCTTATTTTTATCCAGTTAAGTCAAGTTAAGTTTTAGTTAAGTCACATGATTTCTCATTTTTGTTTGCCAAACTCCAATTCGTTTTGTCAATCGGTTGTGCAGCCAGACTTATTTTTGCCATTCCTTTTGCCTAATCCCTCTCAACCACACAATTTTTCAATTCCGCATCAATCCTCAGGGGATTTAATAGTTTTTACAGTCATTTTGTTAAGAAACAAGGTTCACGAAATTAACAATTTTGCTAGTAACAAATGATATTCATATTCTGACTATCTCTGAAACTCACTTAGACAATAGATTTGATGATACAGTGGTAGCAATGTAGGGTTATAAATGTTAGAGAAAGTATAGAAATGCCAATGGTGGAGGTGTTGCTGTTTATATTCAGAAGCACTTTCCTGTAAAGATTAGAGACGATCTCATGTTAAATACTGTTGAAGTAATATGGCTACAGGTTCATCTGCCTCACCTAAAGCCCATTCTGGTGGGAAGCTGCTTTAGACCACCAGGTGCTAACAGTCAGTATCTGGATAATACATGTGAAATGCTTGATAATGTATGTGATATCAACAGAGAGGTATATTTTCTGGGTGATTTAAATATTGACTGGCTTTCATCGAGCTGCCCACTAAAGAAATAGCTTCAAACTGTAACCAGTGCCTGCAACCTGGTTCAGGTTATCAGTCAACCTACCAGGGTAGTTACAAACAGAACAGGAATGAAATCATCAACATGTATTGGTCACATCTTTACTAATGCTGCAGAAATGTGCTCTAAAGCAGTATCCAGATCAACAGCATGTAGTGATCACAATATAGTAGCCATATCTAGGAAAACCTAATATAGTGTAGAAGAGGTCAGGCTGGACCTAATATAGTGTAGAAGAGGTCAGGCTGGACCTAATATAGTGTAGAAGAGGTCAGGCTGGACCTAATATAGTGTAGAAGAGGTCAGGCTGGACCTAATATAGTGTAGAAGAGGTCAGGCTGGACCTAATATAGTGTAGAAGAGGTCAGGCTGGACCTAATATAGTGTAGAAGAGGTCAGGCTGGACCTAATATAGTGTAGAAGAGGTCATTGCAGAAGTTTTGTAGTGATCCCTATGTTGTTGACGTAAATAATATTTAGACGCTGCGCTTGACACATTTATGAAATTACTTATTCCAGTTACTAATAAGCACACACCTATTAATGTCATGTTATTCATGTTAGTGCAGGGTGACCTGCACACAGTGGTCTTCCTCCTAGGGCGCACCGCCTCAGTGCTAACAGTGTAAATCTGGTTCATAGGCACATTATTACTGCATACAATAGCGATAGGATCAGCAGAGGGGTAGTTAGAGGGACATAAATTAGGTTAGTTACATTGTGTCTACCAACGCCTCTTGTATAATGTACATTTGCTGAAGCATTTTGACAACTCTGCGTCACAATGGTAGGAATTATCTGAGCTGGGCTTGGGTCACAGCATCATTCAAAGAATGTTTGATAGACCTAGTATTGGATATGACTGAAGAAGAATGTCTCACAGAGATTCAGACCTGAACCGCACCTTTATTTGCCAAGGAAGAGTTACATGATCAGTGAATATATTCAATGTACCGGCTACAATGTGGGGGATCTCATGCGTGGTAATAACTACAGTACATGTGTATATAGGACTTGCATCCTTGGCACAATAAAGTTATTATCTTCTACTCAAGCCATAGGCATAGAAACGGGGAGCAGGGAGGAGGGAGGAGGGAGGGAGGAGGGAGAAGGAAGGAGGGAGGAGGGAGGGAGGAGGAAGGAGGGAGGGAGGAGGAAGGAGGGAGGAGGGAGGAGGGAGTGAGGAGGAAGGAGGGAGGAGGGAGGAGGAAGGAGGGAGAAGGGAGGAGGGAGGGAGAAACGGGGAGCAGGGAGGAGGGAGGATAGGAGTAGGAAGGAGGGAGGAGAGAGGAGGGAGGAGGAAGGAGGGAGGAGGGAGGAAGAAGGAGGGAGGAGGGAGGAGGGAGGGAGAAACGGGGAGCAGGGAGGAGGGAGGAGGAAGGAGGGAGGGAGGATGGAGGAGGAAGGGAGAAATGGGGAGCAGGGAGGAGGGAGGAGGGAGGAAGAAGGAGGGAGAAGGAAGGAGGGAGGAGAGAGGAGGGAGGAAGGAGGGAGGAGGGAGGAGGGAGGGAGGAGGGATGGAGGAGGAAGGAGGGAGGAGGATGGGAGAAACGGGGAGCAGGGAGGAGGGAGGAGAGAGGAAGGAGGAAGGAAGGAGGAAGGAGGAGGAAGGAGGGAGGAGGGAGGAGGGAGAAGGGAGGAGGGAGGGAGGAAGAAACGGGGAGCAAGGAGGAGGGAGGTGGGAGGAGGAAGGAGGAAGGAGGGAGGAGGGAGGAGGATGGGAAAAACGGGGAGCAGGGAGGAGGGAGGAGGTAGGAGGAAGGAGGGAGGAGGAAGGAGGGAGGAGGGAGGAGGGAGGGAGGGAGGAGGGAGGAGGAGGAAGGAGGGAGGAGGTAGGAGGAAGGGAGAAACGTGGAGCAGGGAGGAACGGAGGAGGGAGGAGTGAGGAAGAAGGAGGGAGGAGGAAGGAGGGAGGAGAGGGGAGGGAGGAAGGAGGGAGGAGGAAGGAGGATGGGTGAGCAGGGAGGAGGGAGAAATGGGGAGCAGGGAGGAGAAGGAAATGGGGAGAAGGGAGGAGGGAGGGAGGAGGGAGGAGGGAGGAGAAACGGGGAGCAGGGAGGAGGAAGGAGGGAGGAAGAAGGAGGGAGGAAGGAGGAGGAAGGAGGGAGGAGGGAGGAGGGAGGCAGGAGGAGAAAGGGAGAAACGGGGAGCAGGGAGGATGAAGGAGGGAGGAGGAAGGAACGAGGAGGGAGGAGGGAGGGAGGAGGAAGTAGGGAGGAGGGAGGAGGTAGGAGGAAGGGAGAATTGGGGAGCAGGGAGGAGGGAGGAGGGGGAGGGAGGAAGAAGGAGGGAGGGAGGAGGGAGGAGGAAGGGAGAAACGGGGAGCAGGGAGGAGAGAGGAGGGAGGAAGGAGGAAGGAGGGAGGAAGGAGGAGGAAGGAGGGAGGAGGGAAGAGGGAGAAGGGAGGGAGGAGGTAGGAGGAAGGGAGAATTGGGGAGCAGGGAGGAGGGAGGAGGGGGAGGGAGGAAGAAGGAGGGAGGAGGAAGGAGGGAGGAGAGAGGAGGGAGGAAGGAGGGAGGAGGGAGGGAGGAGGAGGAAGGAGGGAGGAGGGAGGAGGGAGGGAGGAGGGAGGAGGAAGGGAGAAACGGGGAGCAGGGAGGAGGGAGGAGGGAGGAAGGAGGAAGGAGGGAGGAAGGAGGAGGAAGGAGGGAGGAGGAAGGAGGGAGAAGGGAGGAGGGAGGGAGGGAGAAACGGGGAGCAGGGAGGAGGGAGGAGGGAGGAGGAAGGAGGAAGGAGGGAGGAGGATGGGAGAAACGGGGAGCAGGGAGGAGGGAGGAGGGAGGAGGGAGGGAGGAGGGAGGAGAAAGGAGGGAGGAGAGAGGAGGGAGGGAGGAGGGAGGAGGAAGGAGGGAGGAGGGAGGGAGGAAGGGAGAAATGGGGAGCAGGGGGGAGGGCGAAATGGGGAGCAAGGAGGAGGTAGAAACGGGGAGCAGGGAGGAGGGATGGAGGAGGGAGGAGGGAGGAGAAACGGGGAGCAGGGAGGAGGAAGGAGGGAGGAAGAAGGAGGGAGGAAGGAGGAGGAAGGAGGGAGGAGGGAGGAGGGAGGAGGGAGGAAGGAGGAGAAAGGGAGAAACGGGGAGCAGGGAGGATGAAGGAGGGAGGAGGAAGGAACGAGGAGGGAGGAGGGAGGGAGGAGGAAGTAGGGAGGAGGGAGGAGGTAGGAGGAATGGAGAATTGGGGAGCAGGGAGGAGGGAGGAGGGGGAGGGAGGAAAAAGGAGGGAGGAGGAAGGAGGGAGGAGAGAGGAGGGAGGAAGGAGGGAGGAGGGAGGGAGGAGAAAGGAGGGAGGAGGGAGGAGGGAGGGAGGGAGGAGGAAGGGAGAAACGGGGAGCAGGGAGGAGGGAGGAGGGAGGAAGGAGGAAGGAGGGAGGAAGGAGGAGGAAGGAGGGAGGAGGGAGGAGGAAGGAGGAAGAAGGAAGGAGGGAGGAGGATGGGAGAAACGGGGAGCAGGAAGGAGGGAGGAAAGAGGAGGGAGGAGGGAGGAAGAAGGAGAGAGGAGGAAGGAGGGAGGAGAGAGGAGGGAGGAAGGAGGGAGGAGGGAGGGAGGAAGGAGGGAGGAGGGAGGAGGAAGGGAGAAACGGGGAGCAGGGAGGAGGGAGGAGGGAGGAACGAGGGAGGAGGGAGGAGGGAGGAGGAAGGAGGGAGGAGAGAGGAGGGAGGAAGGAGGGAGGAGGGAGGGAGGAGGAAGGAGGGAGGAGGGAGGAGGGAGGGAGGAGGGAGGAGGAAGGGAGAAACGGGGAGCAGGGAGGAGGGAGGAAGGAGGAAGGAGGGAGGAAGGAGGAGGAAGGAGGGAGGAGGGAGGAGGGAGAAGGGAGGAGGGAGGAAGGAGGGAGGAGGGAGGGAGGAGGAAGGAGGGAGGAGGGAGGAAGGAGGAAGGAGGGAGGAAGGAGGAGGAAGGAGGGAGGAGGGAGGGAGGGAAAAGGTAGGAGGAAGGGAGAAACGGGGAGCAGGGAGGAGGGAGGAAAGAGGAGGGAGGAGGGAGGAAGAAGGAGAGAGGAGGAAGGAGGGAGGAGAGAGGAGGGAGGAAGGAGGGAGGAGGGAGGGAGGAAGGAGGGAGGAGGGAGGAGGAAGGGAGAAACGGGGAGCAGGGAGGAGGGAGGAGGGAGGAACGAGGGAGGAGGGAGGAGGGAGGAGGAAGGAGGGAGGAGAGAGGAGGGAGGAAGGAGGGAGGAGGGAGGGAGGAGGAAGGAGGGAGGAGGGAGGAAGGAGGAAGGAGGGAGGAAGGAGGAGGAAGGAGGGAGGAGGGAGGGAGGGAAAAGGTAGGAGGAAGGGAGAAACGGGGAGCAGGGAGGAGGGAGGAAAGAGGAGGGAGGAAGGAGGAAGAAGGAGAGAGGAGGAAGGAGGAAGGAGGGAGGAAGGAGGGAGGAGGGAGGGAGGAGGGAGGGAGGAAGGAGGGAGGAGGGAGGAGGAAGGGAGAAACGGGGAGCAGGGAGGAGGGAGGAGGGAGGAACGAGGGAGGAGGGAGGAGGGAGGAGGAAGGAGGGAGGAGGGAGAAGGGAGGAGGGAGGGAGGGAGAAACGGGGAGGGAGGGAGGAGGGAGGGAGGAGGGAGGAGGGAGGGAGGGAGGAGGATGGGAGAAACGGGGAGCAGGGAGGAGGGAGGAGAGAGGAAGGAGGAAGGAAGGAGGAAGGAGGAGGAAGGAGGGAGGAGGGAGGAGGGAGGAGGGAGGAAGGAGGAGAAAGGGAGAAACGGGGAGCAGGGAGGATGAAGGAGGGAGGAGGAAGGAACGAGGAGGGAGGAGGGAGGGAGGAGGAAGTAGGGAGGAGGGAGGAGGTAGGAGGAATGGAGAATTGGGGAGCAGGGAGGAGGGAGGAGGGGGAGGGAGGAAAAAGGAGGGAGGAGGAAGGAGGGAGGAGAGAGGAGGGAGGAAGGAGGGAGGAGGGAGGGAGGAGAAAGGAGGGAGGAGGGAGGGAGGGAGGAGGAAGGGAGAAACGGGGAGCAGGGAGGAGGGAGGAGGGAGGAAGGAGGAAGGAGGGAGGAAGGAGGAGGAAGGAGGGAGGAGGGAGGAGGAAGGAGGAAGGAGGAAGGAGGGAGGAGGATGGGAGAAACGGGGAGCAGGGAGGAGGGAGGAAAGAGGAGGGAGGAGGGAGGAAGAAGGAGAGAGGAGGAAGGAGGGAGGAGAGAGGAGGGAGGAAGGAGGGAGGAGGGAGGGAGGAAGGAGGGAGGAGGGAGGAGGAAGGGAGAAACGGGGAGCAGGGAGGAGGGAGGAGGGAGGAACGAGGGAGGAGGGAGGAGGGAGGAGGGAGGAGGAAGGAGGGAGGAGAGAGGAGGGAGGAAGGAGGGAGGAGGGAGGGAGGAGGGAGGAGGGAGGGAGGAGGGAGGAGGAAGGGAGAAACGGGGAGCAGGGAGGAGGGAGGAGGGAGGAAGGAGGAAGGAGGGAGGAAGGAGGAGGAAGGAGGGAGGAGGGAGGAGGAGGGAGAAGGGAGGGAGGAGGTAGGAGGAAGGGAGAATTGGGGAGCAGGGAGGAGGGAGGAGGGGGAGGGAGGAAGAAGGAGGGAGGAGGAAGGAGGGAGGAGAGAGGAGGGAGGAAGGAGGGAGGAGGGAGGGAGGAGGAAGGAGGGAGGAGGGAGGAAGGAAG